>NC_137014.1:19012419-19042538 GCF_032717465.1 Coenobita brevimanus | reverse complement strand
GGTACAGACGGAGTTGAGAGCATTATAACTCACGAGTACAGCTGGACAGTGAGTGGCGCTAGGGGCACGCCTGGGTCGCTATACTGGCAGCTGTAAGTGATGAGCGGGAGTAGGTGGAGGGCCGTCAGGGGTGTGCTCCTGGTAGAAGGCGCTGTTGACGTCACCTGGAGTCTGGAAGGAGCTGAAGGGTGAAGTGGTGGGCAGCCCTTTTCTGGTAGGGCCCTGGGAGAGCGGTGGCCCTCGGGACTAGGGCTAAACAGGGCCAAGAGGCGCTCAGCACGGTGCCTGCCCTTCGTTGTGGTGGGTGTCCTGGGGGCAGACCTGGCATGGTCTGGGCTGAGGGTCGGCCATGGGACTCTCGTCACCTCCCTGGGGCTGCAATCTCACCATGAGGAGGTGGCCGTCAGAGAGTGACTGTGGCTGCCTGCACTGGTGAGTCTAGCAGCTGCTGTTGATGTTGGGGGCAGCTTGCCGGCACCTGGGACTGCAGTCTTGCCTGGAGGAGGGGGCCGTCAGGGGTGGTCTGCGGCTGCTCACTCTGGGGAAGTCTGTCAGCGGCTATAGCCGACAAAGGGTGGTGCTGCAGCGACAGGATACCTGGCCTAAGGATGGTCTTGCCCTGGCTGGTCTCTAGCAGGGTACCTGTGGGGGAGCAGTCTCCACTTTCCGTACAGGAGGGGAGGTGAGAGGGGCGCCTCACTCTGCCACAGGATGGGCTGGCTAAGCAAGAGGCGTTGCCCTAACGGGGAGCCTCCGAAGTCACGGAGGGGGAACAACCAGTGGTCTGTTCCCCAGCTTGGTGGGCCTGATGGTCCCTGCCACAACTCCGTGCCAGGGTGTGGGAAAGATGTCTGGAGGACGCCCCTTTGGCCGGGCAGATCTGGTGGACACTGCCTAGGATCCCACCCGGAGTAGCAGTTGAAGGAGATCCAGTGGACACTTCTTCAGGAGACAGCATGTCCCGGGGCCAACTGGTGGGGGAAGCCCATGGGGTCTCCTGGCAGGTGCACTTCTTCTACAGTAGATGCGATGGACGCTACTGTGCCGCTGCTCCCCTGGGGTGTAGAAGAAGGTAGAGCTCCAGTGGAGTCCCTTCCTCCTTTAGAGGCAGGTCCGATGGACTCTGGATCCGGGGGCCTACTTGGGACTTGGCTACTGCAAGTCCCACCCCGATTTTGGCGAGTGCTTGCTCCGTCAGAGTGTAACGCACTCAAACTGAATACTACCTGGTGGTCCAGCTGTGTGGAAGAGGGGCGTCGGGTCAGGGGGGATGTATGTTCCTTCCGCGCAGAATGCGGAAATACCTCCCTGTTGTCTCCTAGTGGGGTGGGGGTTACCTTCCTATGCCCTCCTCCTGGGATGGTGGTGTAGGGCTCGCTCCACTGGGTGGATATTTCACTAATAACCAGGATATTCCTAAATGGATTTGGCTGCAGAAGAGAGGGTCTGCAGTGTATGGCGAGAAAGTTTCTACGTACCTGCTGATCTACTGTCCCCACTGTATGAAAAACCTATTCAACTTTCTCCTAAGTAAATTAGTCAACAAAAGGCACTTCTGCCTGACATCCCCCTCCCTCTGCCATTTACTGTCCTTACTGCGAGGGTGTCTTTAAGAATCAAGAGGACAGTCAGTTTAGGCAACAGAAGCTCGACCTGGATGATGACGTGCTTGATTACTAACACCCTCCTTCCTATACCTTGTTTCTATAATTCAGCACATCTTCAAAGGTTGATGATTTTTTGACGTTATACTTTAATGATTTATATTTCTAGTGAATGTTAATTACGATTTTCAGAGATAAGATCAGTCAGAGAGATCAGTGTCCAGAATGTACTTTTATCAGTTTTTGGTATTTTCTTCATGAAAATTTTGTTCTGCGAGTTTTATGGATATAAAATCAGAAACGAAATATAATGCTTTTTAAACATGAAACCAAAATAACAACAATCTGTTAGCTTTTGTTGTCGCAAAACACGGAAGTACCATCATTTCCACTTCCTCCATGGATTAAGAATTTTCAATATGTATCTAAACTTTAATTAAGCGAGAAACTGGTACCATAAAAGAATATTAAACTTACTGTTTTCTGATGCCTCAGTGAACACAATTGGAGCAATTGGTGTAGAGACTAAACATCAAAACTTATATATATATATATATATATATATATATATATATATATATATATATATATATATATATATATATATATATTGTTGCGTCCCCACCCCACACTGCCACAGGCTCCAACAGCAGTAGTTAAGTACAGGAAGGAAGTTGCCCAGTGAGCTGTTCTTCCTATGGTCAGCCTAAATGTGTACAATACACAAGATTAGCTGAGGCGAAAATAAATACTGGCTCCTTAAAGTTCACGGTCTTTATTCCAAATAATACCACGTAATGCTTTCCAACTTCACTAATCTCACAAGCACTGGAGCTATACACACTTTACTAACTGCTATTTCACTTAATGCTTAATAACACTTCACAGTTATTACACTTAATGCTTGACACTTCATTATTTTCTCAAGTTCCAATGATATAGAAATTTCAGTAACCCGTCACTGTTTGCCACTGTTTTCACAAGTACCAAAAATATACAGTCTTCACTGACACTGGCACTGCACTTCACTCAAACTGACCTGACACCCGACTAAACTTGAAATAGTCTCTACCCCATTCTTATAAAAGCTTGCATGCATTATTCGAGAATCATCTACTCCACAATTCTGGAACTTGCTGGTGTTGCATATCAGGCCCTAGCAACAACACATATCAACTAGGAGACATCAAAACATGCTAGAGTTTTCTTTCATTACGTAACACTAAATCATTTACCATAGGAATTTAAATTACATAATTCAACAAGCAATCACATAAATAAAACATTATAAAGAAAAAGAGCACAAAAATTAATGTACAACTTACGAACCAACTACGCTCACAAATAGCAGGCAAACTGGCAACTCTGACTTGTACCGAAACTTACTACACGAGAAACGTCGAGAAAGATCTTGGCTACCTAACTGGCAAATCTCACTTCTTAACACTACCCCCTCCCTAGTTCTTTGTCGTCCCGACAAAACTACATAGTATATACAAACATAAGCCTTAATCCTAATGAAACATCTAACTATACACTAAATAATCCTTCAACTTATTAGGTCTTCTTCTATGCCGCTTCTGACGATGTCCTTGCTCCTCCACACAGTCCACCTCTCCCGGAAGGTCTTGGTCCTCTTCTTGATTCACTTCTTCTCTTGAGGAACTGTCACCCTCCTCTTGCACTTCATCTCATTGGTCGTCCTCAACATCCTCAGCTGTGAGATAATTCCTCAGAGACATCCCAGCTGTACTGTCCTGGCCCATGGTACTGCCACAGACGGTTCAAGTGTACGACCTCTGGGTGAGATTTCCTGCCTCCCCGAATCCGATACGTTACATCTGATAGGCGGTCCAACACAGTGTAAGGCCCGTCCCATTGGCTTTGCAGCTTCGGTGACTGTCCCTTCTTTCACTGAGGATTGTATAACCAAACTTGATCACCATCCTGAAAGCTCACCTCACTAGCCTTGGCATCATACTTGCACTTCATCACCTCTCTTGAAAACTTAAGGGCTCCTCGCACTTGATGATGTACCTGAGCCAGCCTTTCCTGAAGGTGTTTTGCATAGCCGGTGGTGTCTGTAGGCAGCTCTTCACCAGGTGGTCTTCCCGTCAACAAGTCAACAGGTAAGCGTAACTTGTGGCCCAACATCAGTTTTGTTGGGGTGTAGCCGGTACATTCATGGGTTGCAGACTGATATGCCATCAGCAATGCAGGTAACTTCTGGTCCCATTCTGTTTGTCCATCCATGCAGTACTTGGCCAGTTCTTGCCCCAGGGTCCAGTTGAATTTTTCCATCATCCCATCTGACTGTGGCCTTAATGGGGTCGTCCTGGACTTCTTGATCCCCAATAACTTGCAGCACTACTGGAACACAGCAGACTCAAAGTTTCTACCCTGGTCTGAATGTAGCTCTTATGGCATTCCAAAATGACAGAAAAACTGATCGACCAACACCTGAGCAACAGTCGCAGCCTCTTGATCAGGGATAGCATAAGCTTCTGGCCACTTTGTGAAGTAGTCCATAGCAACACATATATACTGGTTCCCTCTCTCAGTGAGTGTCAGAGGTCCAGCAATGTCCACTGCAACTCTTTCCATCGGTGCACCCACTTGGTACAGCTGGAGAGGGGCGCAACCACGTTTCCTGGGTCCCTTCTTGGCACAGCACACATCACAGGTCCAACACCACTCTTCAACATCCTGACGCATGCCAATCCAGTAGAACCTCTGTTGCAGCTGGCTTAGAGTTTTGTGCACTTCCAGGTGCCCACTAGCGATCTGGTTATGGGACTCATCCAAGATCTCAGACCTCATCTTCTTCGGAACCACCAGTTGCCAATTCTTGCTGAGGCCATCGAGTGTCTCCCACTGATGCTCCAGTAGTCCATTGTTCAAATGAAGAAGGTCCCACTGACTCCAGTAGCTCTTGGTCTCATGGCTTAACCTGGAAACTTCTTCCCAAGAAGGTCGCACTGTACTCTGCTGCAGCCACTCTACCACTTGTTGTAAATCTGCATCCTCCATCTGCATCCTCTTCAGGACTTCCTCTGATGCTGGCCCTGTCACTGCAGTACAGCTCCATTTCTTACCATGATCTTCCTTTTTACTACATTGCTGGCACCTGGATCACAAGGCCGACGACTCAGGCTGTCAGCATTGCCATGTACCCGCCGAGGACTATGTTGCCCCTCATAATTGTGCTGGTCTAGCTTCCTGAGCCAGCGTGCCAGTTGTCCTTCTGGATTCTTTAGCATTTTCAGCCACTTGAGTGCTGCATGGTCTGTCCTGATGATGAAGTTTGACCCATACAGGTAGGGATGGAATGAATCAAGGTTCTTCATCACTGTCAAGAGCTCCTTACGGGTCACACAGTAGTTCCGCTCTGGTGGGCTAAGCTTCATGCTGTAATACGCAATCACATACTCTTTGTCATCATTCTTCTGCAACAGGACTCCACCAATACCATGGTCACTAGAGTCACAGTCCAAAGTAAATGGCTGATTCTGGTCTGGGTACAGCAATACTGGAGAGCTTGCCAATACATGCTTGCATTCGTCGAAGGCTTTCTGAGTCTCTGCTCTCCATGTGATCTGCCTTTTCCCCAACAGCTTGTGAAGAGGTACAGCTATCGTTGCAAAGTCTTTGACAAAACGCTGATAGTAGGTGCACAAGCCCAGGACTCTCCGTAGCTCCCTCACACAAGTTGGAACTGGCCAGTTTTCCACAGCTGCCACCTTCTCTGGGTCAGTATGGACGCCTCTCTCACCTACAAAGCGTCCCAGGTATTTTACTTTCTTCTGAAACAAGTTGCATTTCTTGGAGTTCAGCTTGAGGTGCATTGCATGGATCCTGTTCAACAACCTCTCCAGTTCCTGGTCGAAAGTCCGTCCAAACACAGTAACATCGTCCAGATAGATCAGAGCTGTATCCCAGTGCAGGCCTTCAAGTATGCAGTCCATGAGGCATTCAAAAGTAGCTGGGGCATTGCATAGCCCAAATGGCATCACTTTAAACTGCCATAAACCCTGCCCATATGAAAAGGCTGTCCTCTCTTTGTCCTTCTCTGCAACCTTGACCTGGTGTATCCTGCCTTCATGTCTAGGGTGGAGTACCACTTAGCACTTGACAGAGCATCCAGGGTGTCATCAGTTCTTGGCAACCGGTATGCATCCTTCACTGTCACTTCATTCAGGGCTCGATAGTCTATACAGCACCTTACTGAGCCATTCTTTTTCCTCACCAGAACCACTGCTGATGCCCAAGGAGTACGACTTTTCTTATTACTCCTTGACTATGGAGATTCTCCATCACCTTCTCCATTTCTTGCCATTGGGCTGGCGCCATCCTCCGTGCTGGCTGTTTAATCGGGCGGTGATCCCCAGTGTCTATTCTATGCTCCACCAGATCAGTGCACCCCAGGTCTAGGTCTCCCGTGGAAAAGACATCAGCATATTCCGTCAGCAGCAGCCTCAACTTCAGCATTTGTGAACCATCCAGGCATCGACAACTCCTTGAGAAGACGTCTTGTAGGTGGTCTGGCACGTACCCGTCTTCCTCGACTAAGCTCCTTTTACTGGCCTTCCTCCAATGCCACTCAGGGTCCACAGACTGGCACAGTCCCACAATTTCTCCCTCGTTGATCATTTGTGGCTCACAGGAGAAATTGGCCACCACAGCCAGCACTTCATCTGCACCTGTTTCCACCAGCATTCTCCCCACCATCATCCTGGCCTTTGTCTTGCACCGTACATCAGGTTCCACTACCCCTATACAGCTGTCAAAAGAGTCACTCACCTTACACTGGAGCAACAATTCTGATTTTGGGGGTATCACTGTAGTATGGAGCGCCCATACCTCGCCACCAGAACTAGTACGTTTCACTGCTGTGACAGGAACCGACCTTCCCCGAACCTTCATCTTCATGGAGCAAAAGTCCAGCTCACATCCCATGGACATAAGGTAGTCCAGACCCAGAAGGCAAGGATCCTCCATGTCAGCCACGTAGACTGGTAGAGTAACCTCTTGCCCTGCCACTTCAATCCAGACATCCAGGGGTCCCCTCAGTTCCACACAGGGCCCAGTTACACCACACAGTTGTTCTGATGACTCAGAAGATACCAATGATGTAACACATCAGGCCTCACAAAAGTCTGCTCTGCGGCCAAATCAATCACCATGGAACACTTCTTTCCATCTATCCTTCCGTCTATTAGCACACTATCGATTGCCGTCCTCTTGCATTTTCTCAGTGGTGGGGCTACTTAGGAAGAGCTGGCTGGTGGTTGCCCCTTCACACCAGCCTTCACTAGTTTCCCGCTTCTTTCTGGTCTTCTGGAACCTTCTTCTTATCATCCTTTTTCTTCTTTGGACACTCAGAACTGAAGTGTCCCTCCTCACTACATGTCCAACACGCTTTTGTTACAGCTGAAGATTTCCTTACACTGCTATGTTCTTGCTCCTTCTTCCATTTGTGACAATCCTCCTTCTTGTGCCCTGACTTCCCACAGAACCAGCAGCCTCCTCTGATCTTCTCCTGTTACCTCTTCCACTTGTAGCAGTCCTCTTTTTTGTGTCCTGGCTTTTCACAGTACCAGCAACTTCCCTCAAAATTTTCCTTTTTTCATACCTGCCCCTTTCTTGCCCTGAATCCTGCACTACGACCTGACTGAAAGGTGGATGTACTGGACCTGACATAGGACTCAAATTCTAGAACCCTGGCTAGTGCTTCTTGCATGCTTCTTTGTTGTGCCTGCTTCACTTGCACTTTCAACTCTGCACTATCAAGAGCATTAATGAACTGGTCCCTCAGTAGAATAGCCAACAGATTAGGTGCTGCTCCAGGGTATGCCTTGTATGCCATACTTTCCAGGCCATGAGCAAGCTGCTGTAGGGATTCTCCTTAAGCCTGTACACGGCTCCGGAATCTTGCTCTGTAAACCTCAGTCTGGTACATGGTTCCATATCTGTGCTCCAGCATTTCTACTACAGGCTGATAACTGTTCCTCTCCATGACTAACATCTGGCCAAGAATGTCCACTGCAGCACCCTTAAGACTAGTAGCAAGCTGCACTGCCCTCTGCCTATCATCCCAACAATTCTGATCCGCAAGTAACTCAAACTGAGCACAGTAAGCTTCGCAAGATACTCTGTCATCAAATTTCTGAGGTTTCTTTTTAACTGGACCCCCATTATAGCCATGCACTTCACTGGTTTGGGGCCTAAAAATTGGGGCATCATAATTAAGGCCAGGACTTAGATCTCTTGTATACATTCTGATTATTCAACCCTGTAATGCTGCCTTTAGATGCCTGGGATCCGTCAAGATTCACTGCACACTGCCCATTCCTTTGATATACTCCCTGTACACTAACCTGAGGCTCAGCAGTGCAATATTTCTCCACATCCTCAATTTTCTCCTTAATTATCTTCATATGGTCAACTACATGCTTCAACTGGTTATCCACATGCTGTCTGCACTCCATCACTATTTCCCCACTAATTGTCTGCAACTGCTCGTCTACATGCTGTTTACACTCCATCACATTATTGCTTACCTCATACCTCTGCTCCTCTAGCTTGGCATCTACTTCCTTCTTAAGCTGTTGCTGATATTCTTTCATTTCCCCCATGAATGCATCTAGCTGTCCTTGCACCCTCAGTTGTACTTCCCTCTGTTGCTCCTGTAATGTCTCTTGAAATTGTTCATATTGTTCTTTCTGCTCTTCGTTCTGTGCCTGCAATTGTTCTTTGATTTCTTTCCTGAGCTCTTTCTGTTCTTCATTTTGGGCCTGTAATTGTGCTTGGAGTTTTTTCTGTTCTTCATTCTGTGCCTGTAATTGTGCTTGTAACTGTTCTTTAAATTCGTTTCTGAGCTCTTTATCTTGTGCCTGTATTTGTTCTTTTTGTTCTTCACTCCGTGCCTGTATTAGCTTCACGATTGTCCCCAGGGAAATTTCCTCCTCCTGCCCAGCTCAAGACCTTGTCTTCACACCCTCTGCTTCCATGTCGAAGGTTTGACTCATTGCAGCACTGAAATTATCCCACTCCTGACACCAGTGTTGTGCCCTTATCCCACACTGCCACAGGCTCCAACAGCAGTAGTTCAGTACAGGAAGGACGTTGCCCAGTAAGTTGTTCTTCCTATGGTCAGCGTTAAGGTGTACAGTACACAAGGTCAGCTGAGGCGAAAATAAACACTGGCTCCTTAAAGTTCACGGTCTTTATTTTCCAAATAATTCCACTTAATGCATTCCAAGTTCACTGTTCTCACAAGCACTGGAGCTATACACACTTTACCAACTGTTATTACACGTAATGCTTAACAACACTTCACTGTTATTACACTTAATGCTTGACACTTCACTGTTTTCTCAAGTTCCAATGATACAGAAACTTCAATAACCTGTCACTGTTTGCCACTGTTTTCACAAGTACCAAAAATATACAGTCTTCACTGACACTGACACTGCACTACACTCAAACTGACCTGACACCTGACTAAACATGAAATAATCTCTACCCCATTCTTATAAAACCTTGCATTATTCGAGAATCGTCTACTCCATAATTCCGGAACTTGCTGGTCTTGCATATCAACCCCTAGCAACAACACTTACCAACTAGGAGACATCAAAATATGCTAGAGTTTTCTCACAGTACATAATACGCTAAATCATTTACCATAGGAACTTAAATTACATAATTCAACAAGCAATCACATAAATAAAACATTGTAAACAAAAAGGGCAAACAAAATTAATGTACAACCTATGAAACAACTACGCTCACAAATAGCAGGCAAACTGGCAGCTCTGACTCATACTGGAACTTACGGTACAAGAGACGTCGAGAAAGATCTTGGCTACGTAACTGGCAGATCTCATTTCTTAACAATATATAGATAGATAGATAGATAGATAGATACACAGACATATATATATATATATATATATATATATATATATATATATATATATATATATATATACACTGAAATAAGAACTGAATATACTGAGAGCAAAAAACACGTAAAATGACCAGTGAAGTGGAAAAAGGAGGAGGTAAATGATGATCTACGAAGAAAAATGAATGCAAACTACTCGTAAAGTAGGAAGTTATTCTGGAAAGAGGTGCGGAAATCTAGAAGTGAATGAAAGCGGAAAGAAATATGAAGGTTTGAGGGATGTAGGTGGCTGATGAAGTAAGGACCAGATGGAAAGAATATTTTGACAGCCTGATGAATGGGAATAGAGAGAGTAGAGCCACTGTAAACATGATTGGTTTTGGCGGTGTGCAGAGAAGGAATGTGGTCCCAGGAAACGTGACCCTTGCACAGGTGAACGGCGCTGTGAAGCAGCTGAAAAATGGGAAAGCAGCTAGGGTTGATGAGGTATATGAAAGAATGATTAAGTGTTGTGGAGAAAACGGAATGAAGTACTTGTTAGTGATATGTAAGAAAGCATGGTTGGGTGAAACTGTGCCATCAAAGTGGAAAAAGGCTGTGATTGTACCCCTCTACAAAAATAAAAGTGAGCGAAGTGAGTGCAAGAATTATCGTGGCATAAGTTTACTGAGTGTGATAGGGAAGGTATATAGATGAATTATTATAGAGAAAGTGAGAGAGCTACCAGAAGTCCTAGTAAGTGATGAACAGGGTGGCTTTAGGTTGGACAGAGGATGTGTAGATTAAAGATTTCCAGTGAGACAGATATTAGAGAAGGCTTGTGAGAAGGACTATAAAGTGTTTATGGCATTCCTCTAAACCTCACATTCTCTTTCTAACTGAGGCTTAGCTGTCTAAGGCAACTGACAGCAAACCCTTTTCTGTATCCTCCTACTTTCTCTATACTCATTTCAAAGCCAAAGGTGGCTGCTATGTATATATATGCAATGATTTATCTTGCTCTCATGTTCCTGAACTCGATTCTTCTGAATTCACTGCACTCTGGCTTCGGCTTTCCTGTCTTTCTCTGACTAAATATATCTGTGCTGTTTTATTTATCCCCTTATTCTACTGAGTATCAAAAATTCTTCAACTATCTTACTTCTACGATGGAACACATTCTATCCATTTCTTCTTTCTCTGAAATCTGCATTTTAGGAGATTTCAATGTTCACCACCACCTTTGGCTCTCCTCTCCTTTACTGATCCACCTGGTGAACAAGCCTACATCTTTTCTATCCTTAATGATCTAGAGCAGCTTGTACAGCACCCTACCCATATCCCTGACTGCCTTGGAGAGAGCTCCAACATACTTGACCTCTTCCTTACAACTAATCCTTCTGCTTACACTGTTAATCTTTTCTCTCCGTTAGGCTCCTCCGATCACAACCTTATCACCTTAACTTGTCCAATCGCTCTGGTATGGCCTGTGGACCCTCCAAACAAACGTTGTCTGTGGCACTTTGGAGCTGTGGATTGGGAGGCCTTCAGGCAGTACTTCCTTGATTTTCCCTGGAATGATTATTGCCTCCATGGCCAGGAGCCATCTGAGTGTGCCTTGCACTTTACAGAGGTTATTTTCTCGGGCATGGAAGCATTCATTCTTTTCTCATATCCTTTATCTAATGCAAGAAAGCCTTGGTTTAATCACTCTTGTTCTAGTGCTGTCTGCAACAAGGAGAGGGCCTATAAAAGGTACCGGAGCCAACCCACCCCTATATCACATCATCTTTACGTTTCTGCCCAGATTCGTGCTATACTGTTCTTCGCTCTGCTAAAAATGATTTCATCTGTATTAAATGTTCTTAACTCTCCAACTCGAATTCTTCTTGCTCAATCTGACACCTTGCCAAAAACCTTTCTAACAACTTTACCTCATCATCCTTCCTTCCTCTTTTCTACTCTGATTGTTCTGTAGCTATTTCTTCAACTGATAAAGCAGATATCTTCGCTCAGACGTTCTCCTCCAATTCCAGCTTAGATGATTCCAGTGCTCTTCCTCCATCACTTCCCCCCTCTGACTTCCTCATAGCTGACATTAAAATTTCTTCAGCTGATGTATTTTCTGCCATCAAAGGCCTCAATAATAACGAGGCATATGAGCCTGATGGAATCCCTCCTGTTGTTCTCAAGAACTGTGCTTCTGTGCTTACACCCTTCCTAGGCAAACTCTTTCATCTTTGTCTATCTACTTGTACCTTTCCTTCTTGCAGGAAGTTTGCTCTCATTCAGCTGGTCCCAAAGAAGGGTGACCATTCCCAACCCTCTAACTACCGTCCAAATGCTTTAACATCCTGTATCTCAAAAGTTTTCGAGTCAATTCTTAACAGAAATATTTTAAAGCATCTCTCCCATCACAACTTTCTTTCTGATTGTCAGTATGGGTTCCGCCAGGGATGCTCCACTGGCGATCTTCTCATCTACCTTTCAGACTCCTGGTCATCCTCCTGTCGGGACTTTGGCTAAAGCTTTGCCATTGCACTTGACATCTCAAAGGCTTTCGATCGAGTCTGGCATAAATCTTTAATTTCCAACTTGCCCTCTTACGGTTTCTATCCTTCTATCTGTGCCTTCATCTATAGCTTCCTTTCTGGTCGATCTATAGCCGCTGTTATAGGCGGCCATCGTTCGTCTCCTAAATCTATAAACAGTGGTGTTCCTCAGGGATCTGTCCTATCACCAACTCTCTTTCTTTTCTTCATCAATGGTCTTGTAAGCTGTACATCAAATCCTATCCACTCGTACACTGATGACTCCACCCTTCACCTTTCCATTTGGTTTCCACAACGTCCATCTCAGCAGTTACTTCAACAAACAAGGGATGAGGCTATGGCACACCTAATGTCTGACTTGGATCGTATCTCTGACTGGGGTAAAAATATTCTTTTCTTTTTTTTTAATGCATCAAAGATTTAGTTCTTACACCTATCAACCCGACAAAATCTTCCAAAGGTGTACCCAATAATGTTTAATAATATTCAGCTTAATCCTGGATCATCCTTGAATATGTCTGGGGTTTCATTCACTCGGGATTTATCTTGGAAAGATCATATTACATCTCTTGTAAAATCTGCTTCCAAGAGATTAGGTGTGCTAGGCCGATTCCATTCCTTCTTTACCCCTGCACAATTGTTAACTCTATATGCAGGTTTTATCTGCCCCTGTGTGGAGTACAACTCGCATGTGTGGGGATGTTCCCCACATACAGCTCTTCTCAATATGGTGGAATCAAAGACATTTTGTCTCATTAACTCCGCTCCTCTTACTGGCTCCCTTCAACCTCTGTCTCTTCGCCGCACTGTTGCATCTTTATCTCTTTTCTATCGCTCCTTCAATGGTCACTACTCCTCTGAACTGTCTGCATGCATTCCTCCACCTCTGCCAGGGATGCGTAGCACCCGTCTAGCAGCAAACTCTCATCCCTTTTCTGTCCAGCTCTCTAATGCAAGAGTTAACCGTTACTCCCAGTCCTTCATTTATGGAGCAGGTCAACTCTGGAACTATCTCCCTCTGTCTGTATTTCCTGCTTCCTATGATCTCCAGTCTTTCAAATGCAGTGTGTCCAGGCATCTCGAAATAATCGGATCTTGAATTTGGCTCTCTCTTGCATTTTGTTTTTCTCTTGGTGGGAACTGTTACTGCGGGCTTATGGCCTTTGGTTCCTTCTTCCGAGCATCAAAAAAATAATAAAATCATGGATCTGGAAAAGCATGCGACAAAGTAGGCAGGGACGGGTTGTGGAAGATTCTGCTCATGTTCGGTGTAGATGGTGAGCTGCTAGGTGCCATCAAGAGTTTTTATGATGGTAGTGAAGCATGTGTAAGGGTTAATGGGTATCTAAGTGAATGGTTCACGATCGGCGTTGGCGCGTGGCAAGGTTGTATGAAGTCTCCATAGTTGTTCAATAATAATATTGTTGGGGTGATGAGAGAAGTAAAAACACGAGTAATGGAGAGGGAGATCAGGAGGCGTTGGTAGTGAATGGTGATGGATGGAATATCTCAAATTTGTTGTATGCTGACGATGCAGTACCATTTGCAAAATACCGGACAAGAACTTGGTAGACTAGTGCAGAGTTATGCTGAAGTCTGTGAGCGTCGTAAATGTAGAAAAGAGTAAAGTGATGGTTTTTGAGAGAGTAGGTGACTCCCAGTGCGATGTTACAGTGAATGGAGAGAGACTGGAATTGGTGAGAGTTCAAATACCTGGGTACAGTGACAGAAAAGAGAGGAAAATGTGCAAAAGAAGTGGAAAGTAGAGTGTCACAAGGAAGGAAAGTAGCTGGTGCAACGAAGGCTTTGATAAGAAACAGAGGCAAATGAGTGTTGCAACTGCACGAGGCTTACATGAAGGAGTGTTAGTGCCAACTTTAACATATGGATGTGAGACTATGGTGTGGCATGAAAATGAAAAGTCAAGAGTGAGTGCAGTGGAGATGGGACTGATGAGAAATGCTTGTGGAGTACAGAGAGTCGATAGGATACGAAATAATGTGATTCGTGAAAGATGTCAAGTGAGGAAGTCTGTGGACACCAGAACTGAAGAGAGCATACTGAGATGGTATGGTCATCTGGAGAGAATGGATAACAATAGAGTGGTGAAAAAGGTATATCTGAGCGAATTTGAAGCAGGGAGGAGGCACGGTAGGCCAAGGAGAAGGTGGAGGGATATGGCAGATGAGAGTGTGAGGAAGAGATGTTTGGAAGTCGGTGAGGCTAGTGGATGGAGAAGAGATCGAGCTGGTTGGATGATTATTGTGAGAAGAATCACATGATCAGGGATTTGGCACCCTTTTTTAACATGACAGCGTCCTGATTGACTCTATTGGTTTCGTTTATGTGAAGCTACAGAATGTGGTCAATGTTTTGTTTGTGTATATATATATATATATATATATATATATATATATATATATATATATATATATATATATATATATATATATATATATATATACACACAGTAGAACCTCGATCAACCGGGAGCCACGGGGAATGCTAAATGCCGGTAAAACTATTATTCTGGATAATCGATTAACACCTATTTCCTGTTGTCTTACACCGTACACTATAGAAGCAACGTGACTTCCATATACAGTAATAATACCACATGCATAATAATCAATGTAATAATACATAAAAATAATGTAACATGTGTATATGTATAGCATACAATGTACAATATTCCAGTAATGTGTATGGTGTGCTCACCCATAACTCGTCGATGCTCCAGTAGGCTGCAGTTATCCACCTCCCAACCCACGAAAAGCCACACAATTTCTACTGTAATAATTTTACTAAATGTCAAATACAATTGTATGTATAATAAACTTATGTTTACTGAAATAATACTGTAAAAATTAAATGTTAACCACTGCTAAATTATTGTATCCTTCAACTATGCTACATACATTATTTTTGTCTTTTTAAATTTTCCTTTTTTTTTTTTTTTTTTTACTGTATTTACTGTACATGATCACTCATCATCATCACTTATCATCACATCATCCACATCACTTTCAGATTCAGAGGGAGGGCTGGGAGAGGGAGGCATAGTCGTGGGTGATGCAGGCTTATCGACGTGAGTGGATAGGCTGGCTGGGGGTCGAACAGGCCTGATGGTGAAGACTGATGGAGAAGCCGTTTTTGCTGGAGTACTTGCTGGTGAGGACGTTGATGCGTCACTGTCTGGGAACCCCACAAATGAACACGGCGATACGAGTGAAATGTTTGCTGTTTTTGCATGTTTGTCCCTCATAAAAAAAGTTCCTGATGTCTGACTGATTGCAGCACTATGACGATTTTGGAAGTCATCATAATGGCTACAAAAATGAAGCAGTTCATTAGCTGTGTAGGCTGGATTTCTCTCCATGAATCAGATATCTTTTGAAATGATTCATCGGCATCTTTCCAAGAACATACTCCTTCCTCCTCTTCCTCATCGCTTGACTCCACCTATTCCACATCTTTCTTTTGAGGCAAAAGAATAATGTTGATGATTTTCTGGTCAGAAAGAACTTTTTCTGTTGGGGTTTCTTTGTCAGCATCTAGCAATCTCTGTAGTTCAGTGGGTTGAAGTTGGCGGAATGGATGGCACCTAGGAGCTTCGGCAATAATATCCTCGATCATCTGATGCTCAGGCTCTTCCTCCCTCTCGTCAGGCTGCAAGGCTATGGCTTCAATATCTGGCCACACTTCCCTCCACGCCTTAACTAGAGTTGTCTTGGCAAATTTCTTCAAAGAATCAGCCAGGGCAAAAACACACTCCTTCAAGTTGAAAGATTTTTGGAATTCCAGCATACCACCAGTGAAGTTCACATATTTGGGGGAATGGATTTTCCTGTAGTTGGGTTTTACTGCCTGGTTTATACCCTGGTCCTGTGGCTGAATTAATGAAGTGATGTCAGGGGGTAGATATATAGCCATAATGCTCCCGTAAACAAGCTCCTTTGGCTCAGGATGGGCCAGACAATTATCAAGGAACAGAATGACCTTTGAAAACTCTGGAAGTCCTTTTTTCCTCAGGTGCTGTTTGACTTGGGGCACGAAATGATGGTGGGACCAGTTAGTGAACATGTATCTTGTAATCCAAGCACTCGATTGGGCCATGTAATCAACAGGGAGTTGGACTACTCACTTAAAAGCTCGGGGTGACTTATACTTCCCAATCACCAGAAGCCTAAGTTTACGTGTGCCTGCAGCATTAGAACACAGCAGGACAGTCACTCTCTCTTTATTTTTCTTAACCCATCACGTCCCGAGGTTTTCCGCACCTCCGACATCCCCCAATCCCGAGGTATTTCCGAAAAAAAAATTGGGGGGAAAAACCTCTGCTTTTGGTGAGAAACATCGAAAATTCATAGAGAAATCGCTCACCTGAGGTTTAAAATACTCGATCCAGGTAGGAGTTCCTCCTTATCTGACTGGGTTTTCTAACATGCTGGCACCAAAGAAAACGAGTTCTATGGGAGGGTAACTATTTCACACAACTCATAAACAGTATTTATTTATTTACTTGGTACGAATTTATATGTAGTATGAGAGTATATTGGTTTTCAAGCAGTAATATAGGCATTATAAGCATTGTTTCACTCACTAACTAATCACCATACCTGACCTTTTTTTGCCACATTACCTGATCATTTTTTCTGACTGTTTCTTCTTCTAATGCTATGTAAACTTTGTCCTCCACATTGTCATCGATTGGGGAATCACTCTGGCCCTGAATATCTTTACTGGCCAGGTCACTGATAACAGGTGAATTGCTGAGACAGTGGCGTGAGGGGGGGAGGGGGGAGGTTATGCGGTGTAAGGCATTGTCCCGGCTTGGCATCTTGTAGAGGAATAGAGGAAGGTGTCCCGTGTATACGTACGAAAAATCACGTGCGAAAATTGAAAATTGTGCAAATTAGGGACCTTGCAATTGCACGACGTACCAGTACGTCACCGGGACTGGCAAATGCAAAATGTTGCAACGTACCCATACGTCGACGGGATAGGGCGGGTTAAATCCAGAGGCTACGTTTTCAGATGGCCCTGCCAACGTCTTCTCAGGCATCATGCGGAGAAAGAGGGAAGTCTCGTCGGCGTTGTAACGAAGTTCGAGATCGAGGTTATACTCACTAACAATTCACAAAATTTCTCTTTGAAGTCCTCAGCTGCACTCTTATCAGCCGACCTTTTCTCACAACATAACTTGAGCTTCTTAATGCCATGGCGTTTCTTAAAACGATGTAGCCAACCTAGGGTGAAAGTACACGGCCCTTTTATCCCCATTTGTTCATATAAATCACGCGCCTTTTTCATGAGAACAGGTCCAGTAATGGCACATTCCTCTGCTCTTTTCCCCCCAAATCACTCGTATAGTACAGTACCCAACTCCTCAAATTTCGCTGTCTTAAGTGTACATCTGTTTTCTTTAATTTGAGTGACATCAGACTGTGCAACATATTTCAAAAGATTGTCTTTTTGCTTGTGTATGTCATAAATAGTACTAGACCCGACGTTGTACTCATGTACCAAATCACTCGTGCAGGCACCTTTCTCCAGTCTCTTACAGATGTCAATTTTCTGTTTCAGCGTCAGTACCACTCTCTTACTCTTGGACATACTCATACTGGTAGGTGTACCGGGGGCCATGGCTGATATTCCACCAAATATTATGATAATACAGCAGTGTGTTGCAGTGTTTACACCATTAACCATCAAAACAGTGGCGGGGACTGCGGTGATGTGCTCTGGTGGCAAAGGAATGAAAACATTCAGGTGGGATGGTTGCGTGGTGAATTTGAAAAGCCGGTTAGGTCCTAGATTTTCCCCGGTTGATTAGTTTTAGAATTTTTCTCTAACTTGTCCGGTTTAGCGTCAATTCCATTTGATTGGCTAACGGATAATTGAGATTCTACAATATATACGAATATACGGTAAGTATATATATATACATTTATTTATTTACCTATCTATCTATCTATTAATCTGTCTATCTGTTTATCTATCTATTTATCTATCTGTGTGTGTGTGTGTGTGTGTGTGTGTGTGTGTGTGTGTTCTTACCTACCTAATTGTATCTTTACAGGAATGAGTCAAGCTCGTACTGTCCCGTGTCTTAAACCATATTTATTGTACATGTCCTTAAATTTGTGAATTGTTTTGGCACACACTATTTCATTCGGTAGTGCATTCCATTGATCAATTGCTCTGTTTGGGAAACTGAATTTCCTTATGTCCTTATCACCTCTCTTCTTATGCAGTTTTTTGCAGTGTCCTCTTGCTGATGCTTCTCCATATGTTATGTAATCATTTATGTCTATTTTCTCCTTCCCTGATATGCACTTATATAGCATTTTCGTGTCACCTCTTTTCCTTCGCTCCTGTAGTGTTGGTAGATTCAGTTTATTTAGTCTTTCTTTGTAGCTTAGGTCCCTTAAGCTTGGTATCCATCTTGTAGCGGCCCTTTGAACTTTTTCAATCTTGTCTATGTGCTTTTTGAGATGAGGACTCCAGACTACTGATGCGTATTCCAGGGTTGGTCTAATGAATGATGTTATTATCCTTCTTAGCATGTCTTCATTTATGTATGTGAATGCTATTCTCATATTTGCAAGCAGTGTATACATGTTCCGTACCTTCTCGCTAATGTGGTCAGCCGGAGATAATCTGTTATTGATGATCACACCTAGGTTTTTCTCTCTTTCTGATGTGTATAGGGTTTTATTTCCTAACTTGTAATCCCAATCAGGTCTTTTTCCACTTTTACCAAACTTGATTTCATGACACTTGTCCACATTGAATTCCATTTGCCATGTACTACTCCATTCATGAAGTTTATTTAATTCTTCTTGTAGCCCTTTACAAGAGTCTGTGTTAGTAATTCTCCTTTGCATTTTTGCATCATCTGCAAACATATTCAGATAGCTCTCATTTTCAGTGTTACTGTTTATATCATTTATATACACTAAAAACATGATTGGTGCCAGCACTGAACCCTGTGGTACTCCACTAGTCACTTCTTTCTATGATGAGTAGTTTCCTCTTAGTACTGTTCTCATGTCTCTTTTTATGAGAAAGTTTTGCATCCAACAAAACAGTTTGCCTCGAATTCCTCCTTGATGGTACAGTTTCCATAAAAGTCTTTGGTGTGGTACTGTGTCAAAAGCTTTCTTGAAATCTAAATAGATACTGTCAACCCATCCTTCCCTTTCCTGTACTGTGTTTGTTACTCTGTCATAGTAGCTCAACAGATTAGTAACACATGATTTTCCTTTTCTGAAATCAAACGGTCTTTCTATTATCATACTGTGTTCTTCTAGATGATTTACTCAAGCTTTTCTTATAAGCTTTTCTAATACCTTGCTTACAACACTGGTCAGTGATACTGGTCGGTAGTTGAGTGGATTTTGTCTATTTCCTTTCTTGAATAAGGGGACAATATTTGTTTTTTTCCAAATATCAAGTAGTTTACCTTGACTCAAGGATTTCTTGAAAATTAAAAATAATGGTTTACTTAACTCCTTTGCACATTCTCGTAGTACCCAACATGAAATTTCATCAGGACCACTTGCTTTTCCTCTGTCTAATCTACTTAACTCCTCCTGTATTACTTTTTCTGCTATTTGTATATCTGGTAGTATGTGTGAACATGCATGTTCCACATAGTCCCTCTCAAAATTTTTTTCTTCTGTAAAAACTATTTGGAAATTCTTATTTAGTGCTTCACAAACATCTTTCTCTTGTGTATAAGTGATTCTCTCGTCCGTAATTGATTGTATTATATCTTTTACTTTGGTTTTGCTTCTGATATAGCTGTAAAACAGCTTTGGTTGATCACTACTTTTATTTATTATATCCTCCTCAAACTGTTTTTGGGCTTCCCTCCTTATTCTTGTATAATCGTTTCTTGCCTGTTTGTAATTATTATACGCCCTTTCACTATTATGTCTTCTGTATCTATTCCACAACAAATCTCTTCTTTCTTTTGATTTTTTACATTCTGTATTGAACCATTTCTGTATTTTCTTATCTGCTTCTTTTGTGCTGTGGGATGTACTTCTGGACTCCTATTTCATAAAATTCACAGAATTTTTTATATACAGCATTTAAATCTTGTCCTCTAAGCTCATTTTCCCAATCAACTTCTAAGAAATACTTCTTTAGGTCTTGATAATTTCCCTTTTTATTGTTTAGGCTTTTTTTGTAACTGTCATTGCTGTTTACTATGTCATATGCTATCCTAAAGTTATAATTTAGTACTGCATGATCGCTTTTGCCGAGTGGAGGATGATATATTAAACTGTCAATATAATTTTCTTGCCTAGTAAATATTAGATCTAGCACTGAAGGTACATCAAGTCCTCTTTTTCTGGTGGTTTCCCTCACATGTTGCGTTAGGAAGAACTCTTGTACGAGATCAAGGTGCTTTTGGTCCCAACAGCTTTCTTGGCTAATTATATCTAGAGTATTCCAATTTATATTTGTATTGAAATCCCCAGTTAGTATAATTCTTTCTGATTTATCTTCCATTTTATGTAGTAATGATCATAAACTCTGAATTGTACTCTCTGCCAGGTCCTCATATTCATCTCTTTCCCATGTGTTTGATCTGGGTGGCATGTACAAATTGGCTACAATTATTTTACCTTCAGATGTGTTGATCTCTTCTGCAATCAGTTCTACTTGTGATGGTATATCTAGTTTTATTTCATTGACTTTTAGATTTTTCTTAGTTAATATTATAATTCCTCCTCCTTTTTTTAAATTTCTGTCTCTTCTCCATATATTGTATTCCTCTAAGTTTAGTATGTCATTGGATATCCTTGGTGTTAATTTTGTTTCAGTTAGGCATATGTGTGTGTGTGTGCGTGTATGTGTGTGTTTAGTATCCTTCTCTCTGACAAGGAGAGTATGTTTTCACCCCTGTTTGTTTGTTTGTGTGTTTGTTTGTCTGTCTGGTAGCATGATTAAAAAAAAAAAATAGAGAGATTTGGACCAACTCTGGTAGGTAGATAGCCCATGTCCTAGGGAACAATCAGTTAACTTTTGAGACCGATCCAGATCTCATTACTGATTCCGGATCCACACTTTGAGAATCCTAATCGATGATGAGAAACCCTAATCCATTACGAAGAGTGGTTTGGAAATTACGTTGCCCTTGTCGAAGAGATGCGCTCCACTGAGTGTTCCTCTGGAAACTATTGTGTTTTATGCCGAAAATAATGAGTGAATGGATGTTTGGCCCATTTCACTGGTAGGCTTCATTGGATATCACTCCCAGGCTTTGATGATTGACTCAGGTGAAATTATTGCCTGGATTTAACTGGAATGAAATACTAGAGTTGTTTAGACCAGGGGAGGGTTAACTGAGTTTGTGAAATCTTCAGTTCTTGGTGAATACATGTATGGATCATTTCACTGGGCAATCTGAGAACATATTATTACCTTTGTTATGAGTCTCCTATATTCAGTGTCAGGATCCTACCTACCTATGTGAGATGGTTGGAAACTGAGTAAATATAAAGATGATGGCTTTATTCCTTCACTAGCACGTCTTAGTTTTGGGACCGGATCTTACAGAACCAGTTCATTTTTTAACTTATTACAAGAAGAAATTGCCTATGTCGTTATCGTTTCGAAGTGTTGATGCTTGCACAGGCTTTTCCATTTGCTGATGTTAATATCGAGTCTAGCTTACAGTTTTTCTCACACTTCATCTCTATCATGTATTTGATCACTGTATTTGACATGTGCTTAACACAAGGAAAAATTGTTCTCACATCAAGCGTGCTCCACGTGTACTGCCGACCATTTGTTGTGGGTGATATTAATATTTTCTTTATATAATTATTATGTATTGAATCTTTTTTGTTTTCTTGTTTCAAGCGAGTACTATTTAGTTTACCTGCCGTTATGCGCTAGTGTAGTATGTACTGCGCTAATGTTTATTTATTTAGTATTATAATGTGGAGGACTAAGTGTCCTTTCAGTGTTTTGTTTCATCTGGGAGAACACGAAAAGGCTATCCAGCAGCTTTAATATACTGTTGTGGTTAACTGAAGTTCGGGGCTTTAGCTGTAACGTCTTCATCTTCTTCTTCTTCCTCTTTCGAGCAGAGTTGATGGGAAGATTTAACGACAAAGAAAGATGATGTGATTCAGTTCTGTGAACAATCGGTCTGAGGTAAAAGCCACAGCGCAAAGTCAAATCTTTGTCTATTTAGCTCCATTTTTCTGTATTTGGATGGTGGATGGGTTGAGGTTCAGGTAAGGATGAAGTACTTCGATTTTGGGAGCAGTTAAAGGTTAAGTGTGCAAGGCAGGTTCAGTCTCTTATAAACCGATTGTACGGCGCGGGTTTAGCACATTTTAAATATTTCCTCTTTTTTTGATATCTTCACTAGTGTCAGTCTTCTTTGTAAAAATGTTTTTTGGTACTAACAATCTTTCTGTCTAACTGTTTGTCTCTCTCTCTCTCTCTCTCTCTCTCTCTCTCTCTCTCTCTCTCTCTCTCTCTCTCTCTCTGTATCAATATATTTGTATATCTAGCTGTTTTATTCATCTTCTTGTCTGCATGTATATATGTATGCGCGAGTACGTTTGTATGTGTGTAAGTATTTATCATTTGTATCTTTCAGTCTGGGTGCATCAACATGCCAGTCTCTCTCTCTCTCTCTCTCTCTCTCTCTCTCTCTCTCTCTCTCTCTCTCTCTCTCTCTCTCTCAATATGTTTATATATCTGTCTGTTTTATTAATCTTCTCTGCCTGTATATATGTATGCACGAGTACGTCTGTATGTATGTATGTAAGCATTTGTCTATAATTTTCTGTCTGGGTGCATCAGTATCTCTCTCTCTCTCTCTCTCTCTCTCTCTCTCTCTCTCTCTCTCTCTCTCTCTCTCTCCATGATGGTAAATGGAGATTAGGAGAGACTGAGTAGAAATATAAATCGCCGTATCTTTATTTAGTTCTAAAGTGTCATGGGTAACTGAAATTTTCGTAGAGTGTGGTGGAGCTCATTAGAGAGAGAGACAGACAGACAGACAGACAGAGACAGAGACAGACAGACAGACAGACACACACACAGACAGAGACAGAGAGACAGACAGACACACACACAGACAGAGACAGAGAGACAGACAGACAGACAGGCAGACAGAGAGAGAAAGAGAAAGAGAGAGAGAGAGAGAGAGAGAGAGAGAGAGAGAGAGAGAGAGAGAGAGAGAGATTTCTTTAATAAATCAACTTTCTGATTGTAGAGCTTCAGAGAAGGGGAACAGGATATGATGGAAGCAGAAGGAGAAGGATGAAGAGGAGGAGGAGGAAGAAGAGGATATGAAAGAGGAGGATGAGAATGAGGGGGAATGCGAGGAAGAGGAGGAGGAATAGAAAGAAAGACGTCAAGAAGATGAGAGGAAGCAGGACGAGTAGGAAAGAAAGAAAATGACGAAGATGAGTAATAGGTAAAGGAAAGAAGAAGAAGAGAAGGAAGCGGATGAGGATATAACGGAAGAACAGGAGGAGAAGAGTGGTAGGAGGAGGAAGCGATGAGTAATAGAAGGAAGATGAGGAAGAGAGTAAGAGTAAATTATGACTAATTGTTAAGGCCTTGAATGGTGGACAACACGTCTCACAGGGATCTCTCGTCATCCATGAAACGGCGAGAGATGGTGTGGTGACTAGGGGAGGGGAAATGAGGAAGGAGGGAGAGGAGGAGGAGGGATGGTAAGAGGGGAAGGGAAATCACGAGAGATGACATGAGCATGAAGGAGGTAGAGTAAAGTGAAGGACGGATGAAGGAAAGAGGGACTGAGAAAAGGACAATAAGAGATAGATAGATAGACTGATAGGGACAGAAAGAGAGAGAGAGAGAGAGAGAGAGGGGGGGGGGAGAAGAGGATGAAGGGAGAAAAAGCGCAAGGAAGGGGGAAGGGAAGAGAAGCGAAAGAGAGGAGAAGAGACGGAGAGTACTAAACAAGAGCTGGGGAAGAATCGGACAAGGTGATGACGGGAGAAAAAGTGCAAGGAAAGGGGAGAAAATGTGCAAGGAAAAGGGGGAAAATGAGAAGTGAAAGAGACCAGAAGAGGAGAGTAGGAACAGGAAAGTGGGGAGAGAATCGGACAAGGATGGAAGAGGAATAAGGGTAATGGGAAAAACGCATGGACTGAAAGGCGGGAGGAGGAAATGGGACAGCAAGAAGAAACAGAAAGATGAGAGATAAGGAGAGGATAAGAAGAGAGGGAAGTTGGGAGAAGTAAGGAGATGGTGAAAGACAGAGGCAGACACGCAGGCAGACGGACAGACAAGGTGGAGATTGTCGTTACTGAGGAGGAACTAGGAAGGGGGTGAAGGGCATGGTGAACTTTTAATACGTCAGGATCGGTTCTGTTTTAATATCTTCAGTGCGAGAAGTCTCACTAATCATGATTAACCACGATAGCTCGATGTCTTACTATAATATTTTCATTCCATCCTTCCCCATATTCGTTTACCTTTCAAATCTCTCCTTCCATGTTTGTGTCCTGCTACTTCTGTGTTGTGCCATCTACAGCGTGTGTCTTAATGTGTACGCGTCCTGATGCGTCTCGATAATTGTGTGTCTTTGTGAGTGCGTCATGGTGTCTCCCGAGAAGTGTGTCTTTATAAGTGTGTGTCCTTGTGAGCAAGTGTTCTTGTGAGGCGTCCCGGTGTGTGCGTCCTGGTACGCCCAGTTATGTGTCCTGGTATGTGCCAAGTCCATGCGTTCATCACTCCCAGGCGTTAGTGTTACCGCCAGATCTTTAATTATAACTTTTCACTTCTCAGCTGCACTTCTTGGGGTTTGTGGAATCGCGATGACTCATAAACTTGGGCTTCAGGTAAACTCTGGAGGTTTGATTTTACTTGTTGTATGTGCAGCCGGCGTTTCGTCTCATTGGAAAGTCTTCAAAACTTGCAATTGGATTTTTCTGTCGACCACAGACGGGACTGTTCTTTTGTGATATCATTTAATTGAAAAGAAAACGCTGTCTTTTGACAAGTTCAGTTTTTATTTTCTGCATTGGGAGATTTGCAAACTTGTAATTGGATTTGTCTCTCGTTCATTCGATGCATTGTTCTTTTGCAGCATCATTTTATTGAAAAGGTTTTGTTAATGGATTTTATGTTTACAGTTTTAATTTCTCCAGCTGAAAGGCCCCACAAACTTGCAACCGATTTCTTTCCTCATCTGGCACTCTTATTTTTTTAGTATAATGTTTTAAAAACAGGAGAAATTATTATTAACTGCTGACACAGAGTCTTTGGAATCATATTTTCTCAAAACGTGCAGATAAATGTTTTTCTTGATCCTAGTACACATTTTTCACTGACTTTCTTCTTTAAAAGTATGAACAGAATGTATAATATTGACGTGTATAACCTATTATTCAGCAAACGACTAAAATTGAAATTTTCCAACTGCTGTTCTCTCGAACCTAAAGCTAACTTCTTTTACAGCAGTGCTGTAATAGACTCAGAGGCTTTGCTGTCAGGTGAAGTATAGTCACTTAACTGACTGAAATGACTGCAACACTTTCATTTAGAATTTTATCTCCCATCAGTACACTGTGCATTTGTAGTTTTATTTTTTTTTTCCCATAGACTCATAGGTTTTACCATCCGCTGACAAACGTGCATCTCATTTATTGAAAAGGTTCTAAACCTTGTAGTAAGATTTTCACCCCGTCCCCACCCCGGAAGGGCTCGGGGAAGGGTATTGTTTTCGCTCGGTTTGTCTGTTTATTTGTCTGTTTGTTTGTCTGTTTGTCAGTCTGTCTGTCTGTCAGTCTGTCTGTCAGTCTGTCTGTCAACAATTTTACGCGAAAACTACTGGTGCAATTATGAATAAAATTACAGGGATGATGGACTATGCCCTTTTGGTCACTTGATTAAATTCTGGCCAAATTTGGCCAAGGCCAAGGCCGGTGGCCCTTCCCCCTCCAAAAAAAAAAAAAAAAAAAAAAAAATCGACAAAACTTTTTTCAAATTCGTCATCTCGACATGAAACCAAAACCTAAATATGCAGTTTTCAAATCTGCATCCTATAACATGCCTCATTACATTAGGGGGGTCGCCCCCTAGTTAATCGTAGGGGGATCAATGTCAGGTGGGTCGGGCCTAAAATTTCAAATGGGCATAAAATCGTCAATTTTCACCCAATTTACTCCAAACTTCATATATATATATATATATATATATATATATATATATATATATATATATATATATATATATATATATTTTTAATGTGTCCGACTCTGGGTATAGGCTTCACAGCCTGCTCCCAAGGCCCAGTAGTCCTCCCACGTACCACACACACCTCCACATGTCACCATTTCGGAGCCAACACCCACCGTCCGTATTGAATACATGCTACAGCTGTCTCATTCAGGACTGGTGTTAGCGGGGGTATTTTTACGACATGTAGGCGGGTCTTCTGGTAGATCGGTAAAGTCTGTTTTTTTATATTTTTTTATGAAATTCAAATCCTTAAACTGTTCCCTGCCCCAGCGGGGATTTGAACCTGGGTCCGTTAGGACTGCAGGCCACCTCTCTACTGATCGAGCCACCGCCTCCTTTGACTATATCGTTCGTTTTCATCGTTCGTTTTTAAAGGCTCCAACATGCTTGCATGTGTCGGCCTTGGTCACCTAATGGCGGCTCTCCATGCTGCACGATCCATTGCAGCCTCCCTGTTCAGTCCCTTAACCCTAAGGCCACACTTAATGACCTCGTCCCATGTCTTTCTCGGTCTACCCCTCATAACCCCACCCCCAATATTAACACTTCTCACCTTCCTCACCCAACTATCATCCCCCATCCTCTCCACATGTCCAAACCACCTCAATCTACCTCTCCTCATCACAACACCAATACACTCCAGTCCCATCCTACCTCTCAACTCTTCCATTGTAAACCCAGCCCCTCCAGGCCTTGGACGCAGGGACGCACTGCACATCCACCTAATCATTGTCATTTCTGTACGTCTGAGCCGGCGAATGTCTTCCTCCTTCACTGCCCAGGTCTCACTACCATACAGCATTACACTCCTAACACACGCTGCATACAAAGACCCCTTAGCACGTAGGGAGAGCCCTCTCAATGTCAGGAGAGGCAAGAGCTCCCTGAACTTCTTCCAACCACTTCTCACCCTAGCCACAGAGCTAGCTCCAGCCCCACCTCCAGCACACAACATGTCTCCTAAATAACAAAACTCTTCCACACACTCAAGAGATTCACCAGCAAGTTCAATTCTTTCACGTCTGACGATCTCCACCTGCTCACCCCGGCACGCCGTACACATAAAATCAGCATTATCTCGCAGTCTACCTCTGATACCACTACATCTCTTATGCACCCATTTATCACACACACCGCACAAGATGGAATTACTTCCCACGCCCTTGTGGCAAACTGCACATGGCCACTCTCCCTCGTCTTTGACAGTACCGCCACCAACCCTAGATATCATCACTTTTGTTTTATCTGCATTTACCCTTAAACCCTTTTGCCCCATACCATCTCTCCACTTCCTAAACCTTTCCTCCGCCTCCCTTTCATTCTCTGCAATCAACACCAAATCATCAGCATACAACAACTCCCACGGGAGTCCGTTTCTAAAGTCACGTGAAAGGGCTTCAAGTACCATGATAAACAACATGGGACTCAAGACTGACCCCTGATGCACACCAACATTCACGGAAAACTCATCACTCAAATCTCCATTCACTCTCACCTGGGTGTGAGCACCCACATACATGGCCATAACCACCCTAACCAGCCACTCCTCCAAGCCAAGCTTTCTCATTGCCCACTTCACCACCTCTCTAGGGACTCTGTCAAAGGCCTTTTCCAAATCAACAAAAACAAAATAAAGATCCCTTCTCCTACCAATATATTTTTCCTGAAGCTGTCGAACAATGAATATGGCATCAGTGGTCCCCCTACCTGGCATAAACCCAAACTGCATCTCATCAATATTCACTCTTTCTCTAATCATACCTTCTAAAACTCTCTCCATTACCTTCATTATCTGATCTAAAAGCTTTATACCTCTATAATTCCCTCTTTCCAGGGCATCACCCTTCCCTTTATACACATTTACAATTACACTCTTCAGCCAATCATCTGGGACAACACACTCATAAATAATCCTATTTATCAGGTCAGTGACTAAACTCACCCCTATATCGCCTGAGGCCTTCAACATTTCGGCAGTCAACCCAGACACACCTGCTGCCTTCCCCACCCTCATCCTGCCTATTGCCTCACTCACAGTAGCAGTATCAATCAAAGGCCAAGGGCCAGACACTGGATCTGCTGGCTCCAAACCTTCCCTGTCCCAGTCAAACTCCTCATTCAACAACCGGTTATAATGCTCTCTCCATGCATCTTTAATATCCTCACTGTTCACCACTACCCTTCCTTCATCATTCTTCACACACTGCTCACCTATGATATCCCGATTATCCCTCTTCACCTGACCTGCCACCCTAAATATATTTTTCCTTTCCCCATGATTTAGGTTATCAAGTAATTGTCTCTGTGACTCAGACTTTGCCCTGTATACCTCTCTCCTAGCCCTACGCTTGGCAGCCAAATATTCCTCTTTGCTACCACCCTTCTTCCATTCCCGGAAAAGCCTTCTTTTCTCCTTAATTGCAGCTTCTACACCCTCATCCCACCACCAAGTTACTTTATGTCTTGGTGGTCCTCTTGTCCAGCCGCATGTTACATCAGTAACTCTCAAGAAATTGTTCTTGAGGGCTCTGTACTGTTCATTAACGCCTCTGTCTACAGCTCCCTGTTCAGCCACCACTCTCCTCAACTCGCTATAGAAGGCATCCCTTACTACTTGGTTTTTCAGCTTCCATATTTTCCTCCTAGGTACATAAGTCCTCTTTTTCATCATTTGTTCTTTAAGCACCATATCACAAATCAATAGTTTGTGCTGCTGCACACACTCCTCACTTCCTATAACTTTAACATCCCTCACTAACCTCCTATCGGCCCTCCTAACCAGAAAATAATCTATCTGACTGCTATTTCCCCCAGACTCATACGTAATTAACCTACTGTCTCTTTTCCTAAAATATGTGTTGCACACAATCATGTCCGTTGCCTCCTCAAACTCGAGTATCCTTTCCCCTTCTGCATTCCTTAGACCATATGCACATCCCCCATGCACTCCTTCATAACCTTGGGCTGCTTCACCTACATGACCATTTAAGTCCCCTCCCAAAATCACTATCTCATCATCCCGCATACCACCCACTACACGTATTAAATCATCCCAAAATCTATCTTTCTCTGATTCATCCAATCCTGCCTGTGGAGCATATGCCGATATAATCACAGCTATCTTTCTTCCTCCTGTTTTTATTATGTCAGCAGTAAAATGACTGCCGGGGACGGGATTGCTGCGACTTGACACCGTTTCTTGTTTTACTATTTTCTTAAGTATAGTTTTTTCTGGCAGTAATCTTTTAATGCCTCATAGAAGTCTTACTCATAGATGTGTGTTCGTGTATGTGCATTTGTATTTTCCTGCAGTTACAGACTCTGAAACATGCAGTTGTATTTCCCCTCTCGATCTTGCAGAACTTAGATTTTTTTTTTTTTTCCCCAATAAAATGAAATGAAGAGATTTAAAGATTTTTGCTCTCATTTAACATGTTAGCTGTATCTTACTCTTTATCCAACTGGAAGATCTCAAAAACATGCAACTGGCTTTTCCCCTTTTACGCTGAAACGTGCATTTCTGTGCTTCAGTATGCGAAGTCTCCTCTCTGCCGAATAAAATCATGTAGCACGAGTTGTATTATACATAATCATGTTGAAGAGGTAATGGGAGATTGATTCCATCCCTTGACTAAGAGACATGCCTTATTCATATGCTCAGTCCCAACATTAAGGTGTAGAGAGAATAAAATAAATTAACCTTCTATAGTCGCGGCGGAAGACTCTGGGGTTGTTATTATCGTACCCATTCAGAAGTGCGTCCGATTTCGTATCATATTATATACGAATCATATTATTATGAACGAATATATTTTACAC
>NC_137014.1:18992419-19007419 GCF_032717465.1 Coenobita brevimanus | reverse complement strand
TGTGTGTGTGTGTGTGTGTGTGTGTGTGTGTGTGTGTGTGTGTGTGTGTGTGTCTGTGTGTGTGTGTGATTTGTTTGTTTTAGGGCTAGTCCACACGTGCTCTCGAACATATATTGGCAACAAGGCAGGCAACATGTTCGGGAACATGTTTGTAGCAGTATTTGGACAGATGTATGCAAACATGTTTCAGTGCAGCTTCGAACACTTGCAGAAGAGGCGATGGGATATGTGTATCCATACCATGCACTTGAGACTTCATCATGATATCGCAACCATGATCTGGACGCTGCTGCTCCCAACATGTTTCCAGCGTGGTCGTTACTGTGCTGCTTACATGTTGCCTGCACCTGCTCGAGCACATGTGTGGGCACGCCCTTACTATCTCAGTCTGTGTGTGTGTGTGTGTGTGTGTATGTGTGTGTGTGTGTGTGTGTGTGTGTGTGTGTGTGTGTGTGTTTGTGTGTGTGTGAGTCAGTTGGTTGGATGGTTGGAGTTGATGAGGTTGAGTTGGTGGGTGTGGTAGTTCTGTGCATCGCCAGGGTGGGTGGACAGTGGTAATGATGGAGGGGGGTGGCGGTTGTTGGGTGTAGTGTGTGGAGTGGTTTTGGGTGGGTTGTAAGGGTAATTGGGTTAGTGAGTGGATGCGTTTGGTGGCCTGGGTGGGTAGGTGGCTGGATATGTGGGTGGTCGGGTAGGGGTCGGTGAGTTAGTTCTGGATAAGATGAGTTTGATGGATAAGTCGGGTTCAAATGGGTGAATGGGGTTGGGTAAGAAGGGTGGTTGGGCGGGTGGGTTGGTGGGAGGAGTGGGTGGTCAGGGTGGGTGGGTCGGTGGGAGGAGTGGGTGGTCAGGATGGGTGGATGGTCAGGGTGAGGTGGGTGGGGAGTGTTCAGGGAGAGGTGGGAGGATTATGTGGATGGATGAGATGGATGGCATTGTTGGGTGACCAGGGTGGGTGGAATTCGTGAGTGGGAAGGGTAGGTGGAATTTGTGAGTGGTGAGGGTGGGTGGTAGGCGTCGGTGGCAAGATAGGTTGTCGGGATGTGTGGGCAAAGTGAGTCGCCAGGGTGAATGGGCACCGTTGTCGAAAGAGGGACTGAGACGATTGCCTGGTCGGGATGATCTAAGTGGGTGGTTGGGTTCAGGGTGGAGAAGTGAATGAGTAAATGAGTTGAGTGGCATTGTTGGGTGAACTTCGTGTGTGGCATTCGTGGGTTAGCAGGGTGGATAGCAGGGATCGATGGGCTGGGTGGGTGGCAGGGGTGAGGTCGGTGGGTTGTGTTGGATTGGTTGAGTGGGTAGGTGGATAAGTAGGTGAGTCTATATGTGGCTGTCCACATGACAAGGCAAGAGAGGGACTGATCTGGCCATATAACGTTAAACTGTTACTTGGATCTTAGTCTATAGGTATAAACACGTTGGATAACTATATTTTGGAAACCAGACTCTATACATTAAGGTCATTGTATTGAAATCTGCTAAAACTTCGATATAATCACTTCTCATGGAACTGAAGATGGATCTATGCACTTGATAATACACCTAACTATAAGATAAATGAAAGTAACATTACGTGCGGCAAGACGTGAGAGTGATCGAAGCTTCATATCTACCATCCATCCACCTAACAATTCAGTGTTTTGGTGAGGGTAAGAAGGGGGAGTTGGGGGGGGGTAGACGTGTGCGATTAACCTGACCTCTAGTGGCAGATTACCTTTTATCACAAATTTCTGTCCGGAGGTGTACATGAGAGGGGGGGGGGTGAGCTTGGGGCAGGGCAGTGAAATGGCAGGGGACAGGGTGACATGGAGACGATTTGTTTGTGACCAGCCCATACAGGATTAATGCGTCTGGCAATAGATTGACTAAGAAAATTCTCCCCTAAGGTGACCGAAGATAACTGGTTGTAGTATGAAAAATGTGAAAGACATCATCGTAATGAAGGTGTTAAAGGAGGCTGTTTAACTCCTTCTTTACTATATTCTCTCCAACACACATTGTAAAATGCCTACTATAAAAAAGGACTTCAGTGTAATGAAAAGGCTGTTTGGGATTACTTTTCATCCCAGTAATATGCCGAATTTAATTGAATGAAATAAGAATAGTATAAAAATTTGTTATACTAAAATGGTTAATAATAATTTCTTATCCTCACACTGCAGCCCGTTCCCCCCAGACAGCAATAATTTTTATATAATCCTCACACTGCAATCCGTTCCCCCCCAGACAACAATAATATCTGGTTGTAAAAAATTATGAGTATACGGAGAACAACATTTGACAGAAATGACAGACACTTCCCGGAGTATGCTTCTTACATGTAAATATATTTACTTGCCTGTATTTGTAGGCTATCGAAAGAACGACTCACACAAGACACTGGCTGCAAAGCCGATTTGAATCGAACTCGATGAATACTGTACCTGCGTTCGAGCCCGGATACAACACGTTCCTGTATAGGGATGGTTGTTTTGGTGTCTGGCGGTTTTGTGCCCACCACTTGGTGGTAACTAGACTTTTTCCACTGTTAGGGAAATATAATAATATTAGAAAACTTAATCGAGAATCTGGTAAAGATATCTCTAGATATGAGAGAGAGAGAGAGAGAGAGAGAGAGAGAGAGAGAGACTTTCCCCTACCGAAAGGATTAATAGACCCAGAGAAGGTTCTGCTATCAGCAGCCGAGTCTAGAGAGAGAGAGAGAGAGAGGGAGAGAGATTTTCCCCTACTGAAAGAGTCAATAGACCCAGGGAAGGTTCTGCTATCAGCAGCCGAGTCTGATCCCGCTGTTGGTGAGAGAATTTATACCAAAGTGTAAGGACTTTTGGAAAGTCCCCAATACCGGCTGTGGTTAATTAGTGCTGTCTGCAGCAAATGGCCCTAATAACAGTTTGAAGTTAATGAAGGCCATTCAGCTAAGGTTTCGTTAAGACTGGATACATCCATGGGTTAATTACTTTGATGCCAGCTGAATACAAAGATTACGGAAATTACCAGAGTGAAAAAAAAATATAATGGCTGTTGATACAGCATTTTATTAACCCCTTCAGCCCAAGGATTACTATATTCAACATAGGAAAGAATTTCGACCACGAGGGGTTGGATGTAACCTTCATTATTCAGTGTACTAGGTGACCTAATAATCTCGTGGTAACATGCAAGAAAGCATCAGAGAACACAATTCCGACAGAGCCAGTAAGATATAAGATTTACTGTTTTAATTCTTCTTTCCTTCCAAACAAACACTTTTGCGGTCTCATATAGTAAGTAAATTCTACAGTCTTAATCTGCTTTGTCTGACAATTCATAGAGTGCATATTTCCGCCAACACCAGTGGAATTTATGATTTCCTGTATCTGGATCCAGAGCCACCTCAAAATCAAATGAACACTTCTTTGATCAACTGTTGACCAATACACCAAATTTCATTGAAATCCGATAACAATTTGTTGGTTATTTCATGTGCACAAACATGCAGACAAACAAGTAGACAAGGCTGGATACGTAACCTACTCCACTCTATTGGCGGAGGTAATAATCAAAGACGGTCTGGGACTGAAGCGTTTAACAAGTATCCTAGACAGCTGCATTACCAAGTGGGGCTTGGCCAGAGTAAAGCACCATATTAAGCTTCACTAGAATGAAACACTTGGATGTGATCATTATAAGGGTGTGAATGACTGACCGGCCCGCTGCTAGACATGCACCCGCATCCAAAGATACATCCAATGGATTATTTGCTCATTTACTACTCTTTCAGTCCTATGGCTTTGTATTTTAGTGCTGTTATCTCCAGACTTTTTTGGGGGTGCGGGGGCAAAGATCATTTCGTAAGAACAGTTAAAGAAGAACATATTTAAATTCCCTAATTTGAAAATTCTCATTTAAAATAAATAGGCTAGTCTAGAGACTGCAAGAAAAATGCAACATTGCATTATTGCACTGAATTCTAATAGCCTCTTGAATCCTGTGACGTATTCTTACACTCATGCAGCGATAGCCTGGAGGGTGTAATGCTTTACTCGATATGTGCGTCATAACAGAATAGCTCAGACAATTTTAATTAGATTATAAACGAATTTTGGGAAGCAACTGACGGTCACTCATTTTAATGACGATGAGAACTGAAGGTAAAATGTCTATGTCAAATGGACAGATCAACTTAAACAGCTTTAGTCCGATTTGGGCCAAGCTTCATGGAAGGGTTTATGGTGAGCAAAATTTATTTTCAGAACAGTCAAAGGTCAGTTTGTGCATAATACTGCACATTTACCATCTCATTTGGGCAAAGCTTCCTGGAAATGTCCAACCAAGGAGCTGACGTCTTATTATTATTATTTTTTTTATGAAATACGACAAAGGCCAAGAGGTCAAGTTAGACTGTTTAAGTGACGTAGACCAGTCTTTGTGGACTGGTTGAGGGAAGCAAAGGGATGAAGGGTTCCAACTTTAAGAACAATGTGTCAGAGGGCTAAGTCAAGGGAAAGATCAAAATTAAGTCAAGATCGTATCATCAGGACAGCTTAAATAGTTTTTGATCTGATTTAGATAATACTTAAAGGGATGGTTGGGAGTGCGGCAAGAAAAAGAGATTCATTTTTGAGAACACAGTGTCAATAGTGAAAGTCAACAATCACGGTCAAAGGGTCAAGGTCAGAGTATTATTCGTGTGTCTGTGTGTGGGCATTATTTTGTTCACACAGATCTGATTTCAACCAGACCTAGTGGAAGGGTTAATGATCAGCCAATGGGCTGGCTTTGGGGGGGGGGGGGGCGGAGGAGTGGGTCACAAGTCAAGGCCACGTGGCCAGGCCAATTTGACAAAAGTTTACTACTCAGTGAAGATCAATCTTTTAGAATGGTTCAGATATCTGAATGGATGAAGGATTTTGATTTTGAGACTTATTCGTCAAATGTTAATGACACGAAGCAAGGTCAAATGTTCGACTCTGATTCAAAAGCTTTCGACAGAGGGTGGCACCGTTCCATCCTATCCAAACTCCCTTGCTATGGACTAAAGTCTTTGGTTCCTAATTTCCTCATACCTCAGCGACAGAAAGATATGAGTACAAGTAGAGGATGTATATTCAAATTTCCACTCAATCAACGCCAGCGTGCATAATGATTAGTACTGGCTCCAACCCTATGCCTAATTCACATTAATAATCTGTTATCTTTCACCCATAATCCCATCCATTGATATGCAGATGACTCAACACTTCACAGTAGATTCACATTTAAACACACATTTACAAAGTTTAATATCTCTATGTCACAACTCAGCTCAGCAATCTCCATAAATCAGGACTTATCTAGGATCGTTGAAAGGGGACAAAATAACCTTATCATATTTAATACTAGTAAAATCAAATATATACAATTTACTAATAGACAAATATTGCCAGAGTCATATATTATCTTAAGTGCTACTAAAATTCCTGTCTCCAAAAGTATTGAAATTCTCGGTGTTTCACTTAACAATGCCCTCAGCTGGACCTCTCATGTAAGATCACTTGCTAAAACTGCCTCAGAGAAACTTGGATTATTGTACTGAGTTCGTAGCTTCTTCACTGACGAGCAGTTAGCTATAGTTTATAAGTCATGTGCGCTCTTAGTTGGAATATTGGTCATCTTTGTGGAATGGACATGGAGAGGTTGCACTAAAACAATTACACAAAATTTAGAACAATGCTGTAAGAACTATTAATAACCCTGCTTTTACAAAATAAACTACCTCCCCTACAGGTAAGAAGGAATGATGTCACCCGTGCATAATTTTACAGATACTCTTATGGCAAATGCTCAGACGAAGTTGCATCCATTGCGCCACCTTTCCATGCCTTCCCCTGTGCCACACGGGCATCTGGTAATGCTCATGAATGGAATGCCACACTGCTATCTTTCAAAACTTCTGCCTATCAGAAATCAATAATCCCCGAACTGCATCTCTTTGGAACTCGTTTCCCGAATTGTTTCCCCCCAAAACATCAACCTACGCTATTCAAGCCCAACTGTTAGACATCTTTTATGAATGGAGGACACCAGCAATCTGGTGTATGGATTATTTTCTTAATTCATTTGCTTTTCCTTCCTCTGTTCTTTTATTTAAAAAAAAAATAGTTTTTGTTTAATGTGGGAGAAACTTGAGGAAACAACTGAGTCACCCAGGGATGAAGTGGTTCTGTTTAGATGAAAAGAGCTCTGTGGTCAAGATCACAGGCCAAAGTCAACTCAGTTTTTTATCCAGTTTTGACCAATCTCAGTGGCAGAGTTGAGGATCAGGCAAGACAAGTAATTCGATTTTGGAAACTATCAGTCAGATGTCAATGTCTGAGACAACATCAAATATTTGGCAATTAGTCCATTTGTAGGGTGTGTATGTTACACCTGCTGAGTGCTTCTTCTTGTATAGCTTGTTCTTGCTTCCACCAGATAGTCTATACTCAGAATAGGAACTCGTTCTTCTACTGTAGTTTTAGCGAGGCTATTTCTAATGCTTCTGTCCAAAAGCTTCCCCTATGTTTGGTAACATCCTCAGGTGACAGCAGAAAAAAAAAAAAAAAAAAAGGTTACTTGATTTAAGGAGTTAATACAATCTGATTAAGGACAATTGTCACTGAACATATTGCTCTTTTAGCTACACAAGTTCCACCACATCTTTAAATATGCTGCAGTTTTGTTAATATAAGTGCCAGTTATTATTAAGTTAATGGCAAATAACAAATGTGGTAGTGGGTACTCATCCATGCCGTTCATATTGAACATGACATTTTCCTTTCAATGACAAAAATTTAATGTCTGTTTCATTCAAATAATAAGAGAGTTCACGAGGTTACAAAGGCATTTCCTGCATGCCTTTAGATTTCTTAGTAAATTTTATTTTAAATAATGGAAAGTAAACAAACAAACTAGAGAGGATTCTGTAATGAGAATTACAGATTTCTGGGAGAACCCATTGAAAGACCACGACACATTATGTGTCATATCTCGTGATCTTAGTCTCTTAGACACACCAAATATGATATACAGTAAAAGTCCATTAATCCGAATGGCAGTGGACCGATAATTATTCGGATTATCAGATTTTTTGGATTTTTGGGTGGAACCCCTAGACACTTAATTTCATGTTTTAACTGAAATTTTACTGAATGTATCACTTTTCATTCATTCATAATACAATATGGCATATATTAACATTACTTTACGTATTACACAAACTTTTTACTTAATAATGTATTACTGAAGACACAAACTGTAACTGGTAAATTAAGAGATGTTATCGGTTGTTTAACTCACCAGCAATGCATAGTGTTGAAAACAGCAGTTGTAGGAAGGTAAATCCAATTAGACGAAGTAAGTCCAGGGTTAATAATAATATACACGTATTGTAAAAGAACAAAAACTTAATATGTATTACTGTGGAGAATTCCTTAAACCTACAGTACAGAATATTTCATTTTGTTTGTCACTTTCATTCATCGTCCTCGAGCTTCGGCTCAGGACTACCTGCTTCTTCTAGGGTTCCTTGAGGTGCCTTCTTTGGAGTGTGGGTAGCTGGTCTTGGGCCGTCATCAGTGGATTTACCTGTCTGGTTGCTCATGCACTTCAGCCAGTCACGGATATCAGCGTGCCTGACAGCCTGAGCAAGTTTCTTGTAGAACTCGTATTGCAAGATATGTAAATTGATCACCTCAGCCCCAGTGTAATGATTATATTGTTCAAGGAAATGCACCAGATTATCAAAGTATACAGAAGCTTCTTTCAATGAAACTTCCCTGACCACACCGCTTGGTACTTCGGCGCATTTGGTGCCCAGTTTGAAATCTATAATTTTGATATTTTTTTTTACTTTTGGAGTTTTCGTCAGCCTTCTTCAAAAATTCGGATTATTGGGATTTTCTGATTATCCATATTCATGGACTTTGAATATATATATATATATATATATATATATATATATATATATATATATATATATATATATATATATATATATATATATATATATATATATATATATATATACAGAGAGAGAGAGAGAGAGAGAGAGAGAGAGAGAGAGATCATAATTATCTCGTGATCTAATTTTCTTAGGCACACCAAATATATATATACAGAGAGAGAGAGAGAGAGAGAGAGAGAGAGATACAGTATTTATATATATATATATATATATATATATATATATATATATATATATATATATATATATATATATATATTGTAAAAGTCCATTAATCCGAATGGCAGTGGACCGAGAATCATTCAGATTATCAGTTTTCTCGGATTTTGGGGTGGGACACCTATGACACTAAATTTCATGTTTAAACTGAAATTTTACCAAATGGATTACTTTTCATTCATTCATAATACAATATGGCATATATTAACATTACTTTACATATTACACAATTTTTTTTACTTAATAATATATTACTGAAGACACAAACTGTAATTGGTAAATTAAGAGATGTTATCAGTTGTTTAACTCACCAGTAATGCATAGTGTTGAAAACAAAGTTGTAGGCAGGTAAATCCAATCAGAGAAAGTCCAGGGTTAATAATAATATGCACATATTGTAAAAAGCACAATTCGCCATCAGACAATTCGCCATCATTATATATATATATATATATATATATATATATATATATATATATATATATATATATATATATATATATATATATATATATATATATATATATATATATATATTTTACGGAACAGAGATAATGAACACTTCATGTGAGAATACTAAAATCACTACTGTCCCGCAAAGTTCCAGGTTCAACACAAAAGACTTAGGTAAAATTACAAGTTAAAGTTTAATGCTCAAACTAAACGTAAACATTCAGGACTCATAAGGATAATGTAATGGCAAAACAGGTTACATATATGGTTAACTGCAATAGCCTCTATTAACATGAATTTAGCAAGGGCAAATTTATCTAAGTCAGCCCTGATAAAATGAGTAAACCGAATAATGCTCAGTTAAAGTAAAATATAATATTATTACAGATACAAAATGTTATTAATACTGGCTGACAGCAAAAACTTTACCAGGCTTACGAATTAACGCCTTATACTATACAGTACAAGAAAAATGGTAATAACACTTATACTCAAATTATACAGCAGCTAGATGGTTGGACACTTCCTGGGCACTCACAAAAATAATAATATACCGTACAGGGGAGGACAGAGATGTGAACAGAATGAGGAGTAGATCTAAGTGGCAACTAATGCAGAGACTGAGCTCATTATATAGGGGGCCGGCAGAGCTTGATTCAACTTGTAAGAAGGACGCGCAGATGAAGGCATAGAGGACGAAGAGTTGACACTCCTGCTCTGAACAACAGAAAGAACGACTTACCATACTATAAGGGGGAGAAAGGGGGAGTGAAGTAGAACACGCAAGCCTGGTCACTATGGAAGCCATATGGCGAATTGTGATCAAACATGCAGCATACTGTACATTAGAATTATACAAAGGATGATGAAATCATAGGGTATGTAACACCTCCCCACAAAGAAAAAGAAATTTACAAAGGAAATTTCTTATTACTCTAAAACAATCTGTCTAAAGTCTAGATAAGCAATTTGCAATAACATTTTCTTTCCCCTTGACATGTTATGTGTCTAATGAATACTCCTGAAGAAGTAGACACTATCTTGTCAATCTCTGATTTTTATCTTTAAACTTACTAAGGAATTTCAGTGGGTTATGATCAGTATAAATGACTATGGGGTCAAAACCAGAACACAAATAAAATGAAAAATGCTGTAAACCCAAAATCAAGGCCAAAAGCTCTTTCTCAATAGTTGAGTAGTTCTTTTGAGGTGGAGTGAACTTCTTACTGTAATAAGATACAGGGTGTTCAATACCCTGATCATCCTCTTGCAGCAAAGCAGCCCCAGCTCCTGTATCACTTGCATCAACAGCCATCTTAAAAGGCTTAGCAAAATTTGGAGTAGCGAGCACTGGCTGACTTAATAGGATAGCTTTAAATTTACTGAAAGAGGATTCACAGTTATCGGTCCAGACAAATTTAACTCCCTTTTTCAGTAGGTCTGTAAGTGGTGATACAAGAATTGAAAAGTTAAGAACAAATCTCCTGTAATAACCTACCATTCCCAAAAATCTTTGTAGCTCTTTCCTACTTTTAGGTCTGGGAAGATCACTTATAACCTGAACCTTAGCTCCTAGTGGTGCAACATGTCCATCACCAATTATGTGCCCAAGGTACTGAACTTTAGCTTGACCAAACACACATTTTGATAAATTAGCTACAAGATTAGCCTGAACCAAACGCTCAAGAAATTTACTGACATGGCATAGGTGATCTTTCCAGTTGTCACTGAAGATTAATACATCATCAATATAAACAACACACCCTGCCAAACCCTCTGTTACAACATTCATGAGCTTCTGAAAAGTGGCTGGTGCATTCTTCATACCATATGGCATTACAGAACATGCAAAAGTCTTTCCTAGTGTTACAAAACATGAAATCTCCCTAGCAGGTTCAGTCATAGGTACTTGCCAGTATCCCTTTAACAAATCAAACTTACTTATGTACCTAGCCTTTCCGATCTTGTCTATGCAATCTTCCACGCGAGGGAGAGGGTAAGTGTCTGTTTTGGTTATCTAATTAACACATCTGTAGTCGATGTAAAGCCGCTGTGACCCACCTGGCGTAGGGACTAGAGTGACAGGAGAACTCCACTCGCTCTGACAGGGCTCAATTATCTTGTAGTGCAACAGGTAGCCAAGCTCCTTCAGGATGAGAGGAACTTTCACTGGGTTCACACGGTATGGAGGCAGTTTAATTGGCTTTGCGTCTCCAACATCGACATCATGCATCAACACAGTGGTTCTTCCTGGAGTGGCACGGAACACTTGCGGGTACTCCTGCAGTAATGCCGAAAACTCCTGCCTTTCCTCGGGAGCTAGATGAGAAAGCTTAGTCTGGAGATCATTCATGATATCAGGATTCTTCCCCAAACTATCACTCAGGCTCATACTGCATGGGAGAACTTCACTTGCAGACTCGGGTAGAACAGCTATAGTGCAGACTGGGTTATTTTCATCCCGCCTGTGATGTAACTTTAGCATGTTGATGTGACAAAATTGCTTGTTCTTTCTACGATCTGGTGTGGCGATGACATAGTTGACATCACTGAGTTTCTTCTCCACGAAATAAGGACCACTAAACTTGGCCTGAAAAGGTTGCCCATGCACCGGTAGCAGAATCAAAACCTGATCTCCTGGCTGAAAGTGGCGTAACCTGGACTTCTTATCATACCAAGTCTTCATCTTCTCCTGAGCAGCTCCTAAATTCTTTCTCGCCAGCTGTAAAGCAGTGGACAGCCTTTCTTTGAACTTCATCACATACTCCAGCAGGTTGACATCATCTTCCTCCGAGACCCAGCATTCCTTGAGTAGCTTAAGGGGTCCTCTTATTTCATGGCCAAACAGTAGTTCAAAGGGTGAGAAGCCCAGTGATTCATTTGGAGACTCTCTTGCAGCAAATACAACGAATGGAAGACCTTTATCCCAGTCTTTCTGATGTTCCAAACAGTATCTCCTGAGCATCGATTTGAGTGTTTGATGATATCTCTCCAATGCTCCTTGGGTCTGCGGATGGTAAGCTGAAGACGTGATCTGGGTGATGCCCAACTCTTTCAGAGACTGCTTGAAAACATTTGACATGAAATTACTTCCCCGGTCTGACTGTACCTCCTTGGGCAGACCAAACTTAGTGAAGAACCCTAGCATTTCCTTAACCACGTTCTCTGCTGAGATATTTCTAAGTGGAATGGCTTCAGGATAACAAGTAGCCATATTAATCAGGGTCAACACATAAGAAAATCCTGAAGAAGTCTTAGGAAGAAGGCCCACAATATCCACCAACACACGGGTGAATGGCGCCTCAAAAGGAGAAACTAGAGGTGCAACCTTTTCGGTCTGATTACACTTCCCCACAACTTGACAGGTGTGACAAGACTTATAATACCAGGAAACATCTCTGAAGATACCTGGCCAGTAGAAGTGTTTCAAAATGCGTGCCACAGTCTTCCTCACTCCAAGGTGTCCTGCCAAACTGGAATCATGACCCACTCTAATGATATCCTGCCTTCAAACACGAGGGATGACAACTTGATGTACAACCTCCCAGTCACAGTCGGCTGATGCTGTTGGGGGTCTCCTTTTTCTCATAAGTACTCCTGACTTTATATAATAACAAGTAGAAGCACCAGCTGACTCTTCCTCACTGCAAGCAGAGTTAGCTAGACCTTTCAACTCAGGGTCAGCAACCTGCAACTCAACCAACTTTTGACGAGACAAATTATCAACACTACGGGGTACTGCCTCATCTGATGAGTGGTCCAAATTAGCAAGAAAAGTGTCAGCTAGGATAACATCATCATCATCATTATCCTCTAAGTCACCAGTAACTTTAGACTTAGCCCTAGTGACAGCACATGCAGGGAACACATCAGGGACATCACAATCCTGGGTCGCAGTCACCGGTTCACTAGACAACTCAGGAGCTGGACACACCTGACTTCCACCAATATCATATCCAAGTTAGAAAGTTACCCCTGACATTGGGAGTGTCTCAACCAACCCAACCATAACGGAACCATTAACAAAACCAGACTCTAAATTCACTCTGCACAGAGGGACAGAGAAGTAATTATTCCCTACACCTTGTAAGATTACAGTTTCATCAGAGGAATTAACATTAGAGCCTAGAACACTGGTCAGCATAAGGGATTGACAAGCACCTGTATCACGATATATTTTGACTGATTTTGTCATTACTGTCCAGAGGACTGACAAAACCATCAGACAGGAAGTTAGCACATGAACTCTTGAGAGTGTCACCCACGTTACTGCTCAAAAGAGGAGCTTCATCATGAGAATTTAATTTACCCCTCAAAGCAGGTTCAGTTAACTCGGGTAAAGAATTCTGGGAACTCTAAAGGGTGGACACTAGACCAATTGACTGAATATTTAAAGACTCCTTTTTGTTCACATCACGCTGTCTCCTGAAACATTTCTCCGTAGTATGACCAAGCTTACTACAATAAGTACATTTACTTTTCTGAAATCTAGAGGTGGAGCTGGTATTTACTTCCTGAGAAACATCATCTTTATTCTCTTTCCTGTTACCTGTACTCTGAGTATAGGCAACGTACTTACTCTCAGCTTTCGTTTTTTCTTTAAAATATCTCTTGTGAGTGAGAACATATTCATCAGCTAAAACTGCAGCATCAGATAAATTATCTATTCTTTTCTCATCAAGATATAGGCTTACATCTTTATTAATACACCTTTTGAAGTCCTCCAGCAAAATCATCTGCTTAAATTTATCAAAATCAGAGTTTACATTCTTAGAATTTAACCACTGCTCTAACAGAGCAGCTTGTACAGCACCCTACCGTATCCCTGACCTCCTTGGAGAGAGCTCCAACATACTTGACCTCTTCCTCACAACTAATCCTTCTGCTTACTCTGTTAATCTTTTCTCTCCGTTGGGCTCCTCCGATCACAACCTTATTACCTTAACCTGTCCTATCGCTCCGGTACAGCCTGTGGACCCTCCAGGGAAACGTCGTCTGTGGCATTTTGGAGCTGCGGACTGGGAGGACTTCAGGCAGTACTTCTTTGATTTTCCCTGGAATGATTATTGCTTCCATGGCCGTGAGCCATCTGAGTGTGCCTTGCGCATTACGGAGGTTATTCTCTCAGGCATGGAAGCATACATTCCTTTCTCATATCCTTTGACTAACGCAAGAAAGCCTTGGTTTAATCACGCTTGTTCTAATGCTGTCCGCAACAAGGAGAAGGCCTACAAAAGGTACCGGAGCCAACCCACCCCTGAATCACATAATCTTTATGTTTCTGCCCGGAATCGTGCTAAGTCTGTTCTTCGCGCTACTAAAAATAATTTCATCCACACTAAATGCTCTCAACTCTCCAACTCGAATTCTTCCTACTCCTTCTGGCACCTTGCCAAAAATCTTCCTAACAACTTTACCTCATCATCCTTCCCTCCTCTTTTCTACTCTGATGGTTCTGTAGCTATTTCTTCTACTGATAAAGCAGATCTCTTCGCACAGACTTTCTCCTCCAATTCCACCTTAGACGATTCCGGTGCTGTTCCTCCATCACTTCCCCCCTCTGACTTCCTCATGGCTGATATTAAAATTTCTTCAGTTGATGTATTTTCTGCCATCACTAACCTCAGTACTAACAAGGCATATGGGCCTGATGGGGTCCCTCCTGTTGTTCTCAAGAACTGTGCTTCTGTGCTTACACCCTGCCTAGGCAAACTATTTCGCCTTTGCCTGTCAACTTGTACCTTTCCTTCTTGCTGGAAGTTTGCTCTCATTCAGCCAGTTCCAAAGAAGGGTGACCACTCCCAACCCTCCAACTATCGTCCAATTGCTTTAACGTCCTGTGTATTTCAAAAGTTTTCGAGTGAATTCTTAATAGAAAAATTTTAAGGCGTCTTTCCTATCACAACCTTCTTTCCGATCGTCATATGGGTTCCGTCAGGGACGCTCCACTGGCGATCTTCTCACCTACCTTTCAGACTCCTGGTCATCCTCCTTTCGGGACTTTGGTGAAAGCTTTGCCATTGCACTTGACATCTCAAAGGCTTTCGATCGAGTCTGGCATAAATCTTTAATTTCCAAACTGCCCTCCTACGGTTTCTATCCTTCTATCTGTGCCTTCATCGCTAGCTTCCTTTCTGGTCGTTCTATAGCCGCTGTTGTAGACGGCCATCGTTCTTCTCCTAGATCTATCAACAGTGGTGTTCCTCAGGGCTCTGTCCTATCACCAACTCTCTTCCTTTTATTCATCAATGATCTTCTAAGCTGTACATCTATCCATATCCACTCATATGCTGATGACTCCACCCTTCACCTTTCCATTCAGTTCCCGCAACGCCCATCTCAACAGTTACTTCAAGAAACAAGGG